>NC_056748.1:769542240-769560774 GCF_019279795.1 Protopterus annectens
GCAGGAAATGACTGTGAGCCCTCCTGTAGAAGGACATGTGGACTCCAGCACTGAATCCTGTTGGACCTGGCAAGAGTCTGCAGCTTTAACTCATTAAACACTTCCCTGTTCTGAACCATCAAAATTCTAGAAACCAACACACATTATATTTCAGTGTGTCTTCTCAAAAATCAAGTTCAAAAGCCTAAAACACATGTAAATATTTTATAAACAATATAACCTACTGAAAGTACAAACAGCAATGTTATCAGTAAAATACTCTGTGCATTCACAGTTTGCATCCCTACTATAACGTAAATAAACAATTCAATTTTTACTAAAGTTTCATAAGAAATTATCATACCTTGGAAAATGTACAACCTAGGCAATTACTGTCACAATACTTTCATTAGCCAGATACAAACTTTCAAATGACATCAAGAAATTCTTCAGAGCATGCTTATTGAGACATTTATAGAAATATGAAAATATACTTTACTGCATAATTACCCATATAACATTGAACATCTCTCAACATGTGCATCTTACAGTGCAAATATTAATGACAGCTTTCATCATCATTTAAGGTTTCACAAGATGCCATACATCAGCTCGTATGTTACTTCTTTTTGGAAATGTTGCACATCTTCAACTAGCAATACTTCCAGTACCCAATACTTATTTCAGTCTCGAACTATCCCTCAGCAGCATAACAGTGTAATAACTGGCCATGTTTGGTCTTCCACCATGACATTTTACACATGCCCTACAATATTATGCAGGCCTCAGTTATGAAAATGTAAATGTAAATATATAAATGTAAATAAGTGACAGTGAATACTTTATTTCACTGCAGGATGCCCTAGATCCAAATATTAGTGTACTTTGCTAGAACTTTCCAATACTACTTACTACTACAGTTGTTGGTCACTAAGTTAAGGACGCCAGAAGCAAAACATTTTGGATGTGATAAGGAAGTAGGGAAGTTAAAGAATAGTTGTGTAGGAACTTACCATAACCTTAGATGTTCTTCTCTTCTATGTTGCAGTATTCATAACAGTAGGGAGATGCTGCTTGCAGCACCACTGCCCGGCCAGTATACCAAAGTCTTAGTCCACGAGGGTACGTGTGACGTCTGTTACCAGGGCCATAAACTGATACTGGGTATAAAAGTAACGTCTGCATGTACCCTCATGAGAATAGTTTTGCCGCATACAGTAGTGCCCATGAGGTTTGACCATGAGGGTCCTAATCTGAGACCTTTAGACTTGCATGTAAGCCAGTCCCAGAGCAGTAGGATGGCTGTGTAGGAAGATACCAAGGGGAATGATGACAATATGCCCTCAGGAGATACCTGGGAAAGCAGTTGGAAAGAGACAGGGGGTAGGAGGGTGGGACTGAATACTGCAACATAGAAGAGAAGGATATCTAAGGTTATGGTAAGTTCTTGCACAACTATTCTTCATCCTTTTATTCTGATGTTGCAGTATTCATAACAGTAGGGAGAGTACCAGAGCTTTAATTATGAAGCTGGGAGGAGGAAGGGTTCCTGTGGTCACGGAGACCCTGTAGGATAGTCCTGGCAAATTCTGCTCTAGTACGGGATGCTATGCCCAGCTTGTAGTGTTTGGTGAAGGTGTGTACCGAGGTCCAATTAGCTGCTTCTAAAATAGAAGAGGAGTCTACGCCTTTGAAAAAGATAGCAGAGGAAGCCGCTGCTCTGGCAGAATGGGGTTTAACATTGCCTTGTAAGGATTTCCCATAGTGGGAGTAGCACAAGGAGATGGACTTAGATACAGCCCTCCCTAGGGCTCTGGGATGGAAGGAAATAACTGCTCCGACTTCCTGACATCTTTGGTTTTGTCTAAGTAGTATCAAACTTGTCTGTGTACATCCAGGGAATGTAGGGTCCTTTATGAGGCATTTTGTGGATGCAGATAGAAAACAGGAAGGTTAGTGGATTGATTCAATGAGAGTTCATTAACTACCTTGGGCATGAATGAAGGGTTAAGTCCTGACGGCCACTCTCTCCTTGTGGAAAACAAGTTAGGTGAATGTGGCCATCAGGGCTTGAATCTCTGAAACCTTCCTGGCGGAGGTGAGGGCAACTAGCAGGACTGTTTTGAAAGTGCAAAGTTTCAAGGAAACAGAATGTGCTGGTTCAAAGGGGGGGGGGGCAAGGTTAGCTTTTCTAATACAAAGTTTAGGTCCCACAGTGGAGGAATGGGTTTCCGTGGGGGCTTGATGTGGAGGACTCCCTTTAGAAAGAGTTTGACTTCCAGTCTGGATGCCAGGGGTGGTGAAATGGGCAGACAGGTACAAATGGCAGACAAATGGACTTTGATAGAGGGATATGTCAGTCCTGTTTGGAGTAGCTCACATAAGTAAGATTGGACCCTTAGAATGGAGATAGTGGAGGGGGTCCTGGTTGTTCCTATGACACCAACTGGAGAATCTGAGCCACTTAGCTACACAGTTTCTCCTAGTGTTAGGTTTTCTGGCCTCCTGCAGAAAGTACAGTTTTGTACCTACCATAAATGTAGATGTCCAATAGGTATGCATCTGCAGTCCTAACATATGGGTTGTCCTGCCTCAGGCAGCCCTTCGGTCGGCCGGATTCCAAAGTCTGGGTCTGGCCTTGGCTGATGTCGCACTTCAGCCGACGTCATAGTTGCTGTGTATTGGGTATAAAGGCTTCAGCCGACGCCATTTTCCTCAGTGTTTCTTGCCCCAGATGCCAGGTGCCCTCTAGGAAGGCTAAATTTGGATAAATGCAAATAATTCCAAACAGTAGAGAGCAAGCAATATAAGAATATATATATATATATATATATATATATATATATATATATATATACATATATACAAACAAATACACCATAATAGATTCCCCCAGCTAGCTAAAAGAGGGGTAAATACCCTAGGAATACCACAGAGGGGAAGGAGGGTGGGTAATCCTGACTGCAGATGCATACCTATCGGACATCTACATTTATGGTAGGTACAAAACTGTACTATGTCCTTCAAGGATGCATCTGCAGTCCTAACATATGGGTAGAATACCATAGCCAAACTGGGGGAGGAGGTACTAAGATAAAGATGGTGTAGTTAAGATCCCTTGCAAAACAGCAGTTGCAAAACCTGCTCAGGATCTGGAGTATAAAGGAAGATTATAATGCTTGGCAAATGTATGCACGGAGCTCCAAGTAGCAGCTTCTAAAATGTCTTTGGTAGCCACTCCTCGTAGGAAAGCTGTAGTGGTGGCTGTAGCTCTTGTGGAGTGAGGCCTGATATTTTCTGGAGTTGTCTTTCCATGAAAAGAGTAGCAAAATCTAATGCAATTTCCTATCCATTTTGAGATTGTCTGTTTTGAAATTGCTTTTCCTTGCATTCCTGTTGCATATGCTACAAGAAGCTGGTCAGTTTTTCTGTTGGTCTTAGTTCTGTCCAGATAGTAGCGTAATTGTCTGTGTACATCCAAGGTATGTAGTAGTCTTTCTCCCCTGTTCTGTGGGTTGGGGAAGAATGTAGGTAAATGAATGGCTTGGTTCAATGATACTCTGGAGACCACTTTTGGCATAAAAGTAGGGTTAGTTCTCAGAGACACTCTATCCTGATGGAAGATAAGGAAGGGCTGTACTGCCATTAATGCCTGTAACTCAGATACCCTTCTTGCTGAAGTGATTGCAAGCAGGAAAGCAGTTTTCCAAGATAAGAACTGTAAGTCTGCTGTTGCTGCTGGTTCAAAAGGGGGAAGTGTTAACTTTTCCAGCACAAAGTTGAGATCCCATGTAGGCAAAGGTGGTTTCCTTGGAGGCTTTACATTTTTGATTCCTCTCAGGAACTGCCTGAGTAGAGGATGAGAGAAGACTGGAGGATCCATGTTGTATTCTGCTGAAATTGCTGATGCATGAATCTTAATGGAGGAGTAGGACAGGCCATTGTGGAACAGTTCTAAGTATTCCAGGATGTTTGCTATGTTTGCCAATGATACATTTTCCCCTTTTGCTGCACTCCAAATGAGGTATCTTTTCCATTTGGCTGAATAAGTCTTCCTTGTGGAGGGTCTGCGAGCCTCCAGGATAATGTCCTTAACCATCGGAGATAAATCTGGGTTATTTAGTTTTATGCAATATTCCAAGCAGCTAGCTGTAGTGTTTTCAAGTTTGGATGTAGGATCTTGTAGTTGTTCTGTGTTAGAAGTAAAGGACACAGAGGTAGAGGCCATGCGTGTGTTCGAGACATGCTTCTCAGTAGCGGGTACCAATGTTGCCTCGGCCAGTCTGGAGCTATCAGGATTATCCTTGGCTGATCCTCTTTGATCTTCAGTAGGACTTTGTACATCAAAGGAAGAGGTGGGAATGCATATGCTGTCAGGTTTTTCCAGCTGAAGGAAAGGGAGTCCACCCTCCAAGCAAGTGGGTGGTATGCTCTTGTGCAGAATTTCTTCAATTGGTGGTTGTGTGGGGAGGAGAACAGGTCTATCTCTGGTAGTCCCCATTTCTTTGTTATGGTTTTGAAGATATCTAGATGCAGCATCCATTCGTGAGCATCCGTGGTAGTTCTGCTTAAGGTGTCTGCTAGTGAATTTTCTTTTCCTGGTACAAATCTGGCCTGGAGTTGAATGTTGAGGTTCAGGGCCACATTCCACAGGCCCATTGCCATCCGGCATAGAGGATATGAGTGTGTACCTCCCTGTTTGTTGATGTACCACATGACTGTGGTGTTGTCCGTCCTTATCAGCAGGTGACCTTGTTGAAGAAATGGTCTGAATGCCTGGATTGCATGTTTCACTGCCAGCATCTCCTTTTGATTTATGTGTAGATTCAGCTGGTCTTGTGTCCATAGGCCTTGTATGCACTTGTCCACCATGTGCGCCCCCCAGCCTAGGTCTGAGGCGTCCGTGGTGATGGTCTGGCTTGGATGAGGTTTGTGGAAAGGCAATCCTCTGTTCAACTGACAGGCCTGAGCCCACCACAGGAATTCTTGCTTCAGGCATGGAATTATTGGAATCTGGGATTCTAGACTGTGCTTGTGTTGAGACCATACATTCCTTGGGTACCATTGCAACTTTCTCATATGCAGACTGGCATGCGAAATCAATATTATGCAGGATGCCATGTAACCCAGGGCTTGCAGGACTTTCCTTGCAGTAAGCTGAGTTTGTGTTGTTAATGTCATGAAATAGACTGGTAGTTGCTTTTGTTTTTCTTCTGTGAGAAAGGCCATCTGAGTTGATGTGTCCAGTTCTGCACCCAAAAATGTTATCCTTTGGGATGGTACCAGTCTTGACCTTTGCATGTTGACTGTGTATCCCAAGGCTTGCAGCAGTTGTATAACCTTTTCCAAATCTTTTGTTAATTTTGTCTTGTTGTCTGCTTGTATTAGGCAGTTGTCCAGGTATGGGTAAATTTGAATTCCCTGAAGCCTGCAATGAGCAATTACTGATGCCAGGCATTTCGTGAATACTCTGGGCGCAGTAGATAAGCCAAAGGGCAATGCTGAGAATTGATAATTCTCTGATCCTGCAAGAAATCTGAGGTGTCTTCTGCAATCTGGTCGTATAGGGACGTGCAGGTATGCCTCCTTGAGATCTAGAGTCACCAGCCAAGACTCCTTGCCCAGCATGGGAAGAAGTTGCTGTAGGGTCAGCATTTTGAATTTTGGAACAATGAGGTATGTGTTCAGAGCGGACAGGTCGAGAATAGGTCTCCATAGATTTTCTTTTCTTGGTACAAGGAAAAGTCTGGAGTAAAATCCTTGTCCTTGTTCCATAGGCGGTACCTTTTCTATAGCTCTCATCCTTAGTAGGTTGTTGATTTGTCTTAGAGCATTTGTTTTTTGGCTTGGTGGTAGGTTTGGCATTCCTCTCTTTTTTGGTAGAGTGTGGAAGTGAAACCTGTAGCCTTTGTCTATTGTTTGTAAAGTCCATTTGTCTCCTGTAATGTAATGCCAGTTTACAGAAAATAAGGCTAGTTTTCCACCCAAGGGTGCTTCCAGTTGTTCCCTGGTAGGCGGAATCAGAGCCAAGTCACTGTGTCTGTCCTGTGGAAGTGGTGTAGCTGAATCTGTGGCAGTACTTCTCTGGTTGTTAGGCTGCCACTGACGTCCCCTGTAGGCACCCCTGGATTGACCTCTGCCTCTTGGGCGTCTATTTCTGCCTCTCTGTGCTCTGGAGGTGTCTGGAAAGGACCAATTATTCGAAGGCCAATTTCTGCTAAACCTCGGAGGCTGGACCTGTAAGAAATCCTTGACTGTTTGGACAGATTTTGCTTTTTCTTCCACCTTCTTTAGAACTTGCTGTGCAGGGGAGCCAAACAAACTTTGTTTCTCCATAGGAGCATCTAGGAGTTTTGACTTAACATGGTCTGGTAAGGATTGTTCTTTTAACCAGGCATGCCTTCTAATCACTGTTCCAGTCATAGCTGATCTAAAGGAAGCCTCCAGTGCATCATAGCCACATTTTAAGAAATGGTTACTGACCTGCTGAGAGTTATGTACCAAATCCTGAAGGGACTTACGGTCTATAGGTTCAGGAGAGGACAGTTTTTTATTTAGCTGGTCTAACAAAAATTCCTGGTACTGAATCATGCGAAATTGACAGTTTAAGGCCCTGGCCGAAAGAGTAGCAGAAGTATAAACCTTTTTACCCCATCTCTCTAATGCTCTAGATTCCCTTTCAGAGGGGAGAGGGTTTTTGGCAGAGGCAGCTGCTACAGCTTTGGGGCCCTGTGAAATGGTTTCAGGATCTGCAACAGGAGCCTTACACAAATGGTAGTGTGTGTCCGGGACCCTGTAATATCTGTCAGGTTTGGCAGGGGCCGGAGGGAGAGAATCAGGGGCAGTACAGGCATCATTATATGCATCATCAACAACTGTTAGTACTGGAGGAATGGCTAAAGGTCTATGCTGTGGTAAATGTAAAAAAAGTCCTTAGCCTTTTCCTTGAATCTGAAAAATCCTGGCCCTGCCATTGAAAAAGTTCCCTCATAGCATGTAAGGTTTCCCCAAAAGAAAATTCTTCAGGAGGAGAAGCAGAAGGAATGGAGTCTTCTGCATCAGAATCCTCATAAGGAGAATATGGGCCTTCCTGAGGGTCTGAAATATCTGAGTCATCCGAGGAATAGTCTGTAGAAACAGGTTCCGGGGGTTCAGTTCTAGGCCTCTTATCTGGAGGGGGTTGAGAGGCCCTGTCTGGGCGAGGTTGGGATCCCCTGATCAAAGAAATGAGATCCTCAGCCAGGCTGAGCATTTGGGAACTAGAGGTAGGCCTGTGTGAGGGAGTTTTAGCAGGTAAGGCCTTAGAAGGTTTAGCTGCTTTAGCCCTGGAAAAAGCCTTGATAGACATGGATGCAGGGGGTCTAGCAGCTCCACGTGCAGGGGTAGGTATGTCTAAAGGAATAGTATCTGATAAATCCTGGGTGCCTGCATCAGCAGGGGTAATTTCAGTAGCAGATTCAGCCATGCTCTGTGAGGCCTTGGCTATCGGAGGCATGCTTTCGGCCGAAGAACCGAGGACTCTGTTTCAGCCAAAACCGAGACACTCGCGGTTGGCCTAACCGTGGTTTCAGCCGAAACCGCGGACCGTGAGTGTCGGTCCTTTTCCTTACGCTTTTTAGCTAATTGTGTAGTCGGAGTCTCCGACGGCATTTTGTATGCAAAAGCGGGACCAAAAAACTCCTCTGCAAACTCCGACCGACGTCTAAGCATCCGTCGGTTGAAGGAAGCACAGGCTAGACAAGCTGATACATCGTGGTCTGGGCCTAAACAAGGAAGGCAGTAAGAGTGGAAATCCTTATGAGGTATTTGTTTCCCACAAGTTAACAATTATTTACTTTGTCTGACATCGGCTGAGGCAAGAAAGAGTCCCCAACGGGGTACTTCGCTTTTTAGAAGTCTTCGGTAGTAGAAATCTCTGGATCTGACCGACCGGCACTTGCGAACAGCTTCTGCTTCGGGCACCACGCGGCAAGAAAGACGGAGGAAAATGGCGTCGGCTGACGCCTTTATACCCAATACACAGCAACTATGACGTCGGGTGAAGTGCAACATCAGCCCAGGCCAGACCCAGACTTTGGAATCCGGCCGACCGAAGGGCTGCCTGAGGCAGGACAACCCATATGTTAGGACTGCAGATGCATCCTTGAAGGACATCACTGAGTACGTCCTCTGAATAAAGGTGTCTGCAAGAGATCAGAATTCTATCACCCATAAGGTCAATTTTAGGTTGTTCACCTGTGGGTGTAGCAGGGACTCCTTGTTCTGTGTGAGTAGGTCTAGATGGTGGGGTAACCTGTGGTGATTTCCCTTGGCTACAGAAAATAGGAGGGGAAACCAATGCTGTTTTGGCCAAAAGGGGGTCACCAGTAGGATTTTTGGTTTGCCCTCCTGAACTTTTAGGAGGACTTTCTGGGTTAGAGTGAAGTGTGGTATATCCCCCCATGAAAAGGAGAAGGAGTCCACTTTCCAGGTTTGTGGATTTGGGTTCCTTGTGCAGAAGTTGGGCATCTGTCTGTTGACTGGAGAGGCAAACAGGTCTGCTTGTGAAATACCCCACCTGTGTATCAAGTCTAAGAAAACGTCTCTCTCAAGTATCCATTCGTGAGAGGGGGCTGAGGTTCTGCTGACTGTCTGCCATAACATTCTGTTCTGAGGGGACATACATGGCTAATAAGTGAACCCTGAGTGAAGCGGCTAAATTCCAAATCTGGATGGCCAAGTTGCATAGTGGGTAGGACCTGGTCCCCCCTTGTTTATGTACCACAGGACAGTCATATTGTCTATGACTACTTTTAGGGTTCCTGGCAGGATAGAGGGGTTGAATGTTAGAAGGGCCAACAGCACAGATCTCATTTCCTTGATGTTGATGTGGTCTTTTACCCTTAGAGTAGACCATTTTCTTTGTACTGAGAGGTGTTTTTGATTTGTTTGCAACACTGCACCCCAGCCCAGGTCTGAATCATCTGTGGATAACTGTTGTAGTGGTGCTGGGATCTGCAGGTGGGTCCCCAGGTTGGTCTGCATTGCAGATATCCACCAATGAATCTCCTTTTTTTAGGCATAGGAGAAATGGAAGTAGAGTCCAAGGGTTGTGAATGCTGGGTCCATAGGTTTTTTAAAATCCACTTAATTTTGCACATGTGGAGTCTTGCCACAAGCAGCATGGGTATAAGGGATGCCATGTGGCCCAACAGTCTCAGGAATTCCCGAGCTGTCAGGGTGGTTTGGGTAAGGATCTGAGAGTTCCTGAATCCTTTGGTCTGGGATGAAGGCCTTCATGTAGTCTGTGCGGAGTCTGCATCCTAGGAAAATCAGAGGGTGAGTCGAAGGGATAAGGATGTTGCTGGATGCAGAAGGCATGAGTTACAGTGGAAGAGGACTGGATTGGTCAAGATGGCTCTGAAAGGGAGTGGTAGAGGATCTGGAGGGAAATCTGGGAGTAGAAGCCTTTCTCTGTTGTCTACGTCCCTTTGATTGTGGTGCTGAATGAAAGGATTGCCTTCTTACAAAGAAGGGTTTCTGAGGATAGTTTCTATGATATCTAGGAATAGGGGACACCAGCAGGTGTTTGAAGTTCTGTAACTATTTACCCTTCTCTTGGAGAGAATGAGAAGCTTAGCAGAACTTGTCCTAAAAGGGTCCTATTGTCTAGGGGTCATCCAGAAGTTTAGTTTGAACATCCATGGGGAGGGGTTGTAGCCGTATCCAGGAGTAACGTCGAAGCACTGATCCAGAAGCAGCAGTTTTGGATGCAGCTTCCACAGCATCATAGCTGCACTTAAGAGTGCCTGGTCACTTGGGATGCTGTGGAGAGAAGTGAATTTAGTTGTGCTCTGATAGGGGGAATCTTGAACACCAGACAGAAGGGTGGAGGCTTTTGAAATGGTGTCAAGTACATACCTTGCCATGTGGTTTTGGTAATCCAGGGCCCTAATGGCCAGAGTGTAGAAGATATATACCTTTTTACCTGGTCTGTTCATAAATTTACTATCAATTAGATAAAGAGCAGTAGAAGGTAGATGTCTGGATGTCGTATCTGCAAAAACAGCTGTAACAGCTGGGGCTGCAGGAGGGTTTTTGTAAAGAAACAGTGTCGAGGGACCCTGTAGAAGCGATCAGGTCATTTAGCTGCTGGGGGTTGGGAGTCAGGAGACTGTGAAGCAGCTAGGAAGGCATCCTGAAAAGCAGGCAGTGAGGGAGGCACAGCTGAGGGAGATGTCAAAGTATCTTTTCTTGGATTCTGAAACCTAAGAGACCTGCCACTTAATGTTCCCTCATGAGGGAGATAGTATCCCCAAAGCTGAATTCTTCTTCTGGGGATTCTGGAGAAATAGAGTCCTCCTCTTCTTAAGTAATGAATTCCTTGGGAGATTCAATTTGTGTTTCGTAGGAGGACTCCTCAAAAGATGAGTATCCTTCCTCAGACACATGGATTGGTTGAGGAGTGAGAGTAGGTGGAAGTTGATGCGACTGTAATGCCTAAAAGGCCCTAAACAGACTTCGAGAGAAGGATTTCCAACCAGGCATCTGTGGGGGTTCAGAATGTTTGGATTTCTGTTTTCTTTTCAAAGGGGTTGTAAGGAGCAGTAGGGAAGAGGAGTGGATGTCGGCCTAGCATGAATAGGAGGAGCAGGGGCTTCACAGAATGCGAGCCGTGGTTCCCCTCAGCCATCAGACTCTGATGGCTGAATTACCTCAGTGGATGTACCTTTGGTATCCCATACTCCGGCTTCCATTAAGGTTCCCAGGCCTGCTTTGGCAACCGTCGTCCGAACAGACTCCAGGTCTTCAATCGCCTCTACAGCCTGTTCGGACACCTGAGGTGCAGCCTGGGATTCGGGCCTAACTTTTTTTGCCTTCTTCCAAGGCGGTTCTTCGGAAGGGCCTACTCCTCCCTCCATGCCTAATGCCAAGCGTCTGAGTTTTTGGTTCTCAAGATAAATATTCAAAGCCGCTAATCGGCTACATAGGGTCTTGGGGGACAAATTACTTACAGATTGAACAGGATGCATGGTCGTGGGCCTCGCCTAGACAAAAACCACACTTATGTCTGTCCTTGTGGAGAATTTGTCTCCCACAAGCACACTTCCCATTCCCAGCCGACATGCAAGTCTAAACAGTAAGCAAAATAAGTAAGAAAACCCCACTGGGCACTTATCTGTAATGGTCAAAAACAGTCATCTGGTCTAACAATTTGGAATGCAGTTGTCTGAAGAAACGTGATGCAGAAGTGGAACTGGCAAACGGTCGTCCGATGATCAATGCGGCAGAAAAGTTCTTTTATACCTAATGTCTGTTTATGGCGCTGGTAACAGACATCACACGTACCCTCCTGGACTAAGACTTGGGTATACTGGCCAGACGGTAGCGCTGCAAGCAGCATCTCCCTACTGTTATGAATACTGCAACATCAGAAAAGAAAGACATCCGCAAGTATGCAAAGAAGGCATTATATGGTTGAATGAGTTAACTGCTACTGCAAAGTACTAGCTGAGGAACCCAATATGCAAAAATAAATTAATCATGAGGCAGAGCTCCAGGTATTTGACTGGGGGTGGGGGGTTGGGGGGGTGGTGGCATTAACGACACTTCAGGAAGCATGGCCAAGCTGGATGCTGGAAGTAAACTTCTCTTGCATCTCACCATCTATTAAGGTGCAGCATGCTTGCAAACCCAACTTCACACTCTTGTCAAGGAGGTTACAGGACAAATACACTGATATGTCTTTGGTGAGAAGCGTGTCACTAGGAAGGTGTGAATGTCGTCTGCCCTTTGTATCCATCATCTTTTTAAGAAGCAGTGGAACTGACCTGGGACTGCACAAAGGTCATTTCTGCTAACTGCAACACTAAGCACTCTCTGAATGACACCATACTGAAAGATTTTATGTTTCATGTATCCCCTTCAACATCCTCAAGAGCCTGGGCACTGCTTGATGTCAAGCTCCTCTCCAAATTGGTATGGACTGTGGCTAAGGATCTTTTGGCCCAACAAACACTTTTCTAGACCCAGAATGCAGAAACTTTGCCACAAAGACAATGATTCGAGATTTGAACTGTGCGAGTGGAAGAAAAGCAATTTGTTGTATACTGTCAGTTTTGAGCGGCATTATTGTTTCTACCTGTGGAGGGCAGGCAGGCATGCATGCCCCCTCTACCACAAGTGAGGACATTCTAGAAAAAAATCAGCTGGACTGAAAGTAACATGAGAGGATATCCAAGTCATGCATAACAAGGAAGTACAGATATATCAGATATTTACACTACTCATATGAAAATGCAAAATAAATCTGGTCATGTGAGATATATCAGTCTTATGCTGATGCTATAAAGGTAAAAAAAACATCTACCAAAATACCATTTTCAGTGACTAGCACAGTCTGACATGTGGAACTAAGGTGAGAATAGTCAAGAACTGCTGCTGTGTAGTTTTCTGGTCAATATCCAGATATATGACTGACAGGCTTGTGTAGAGTTATGACCTGCTGCCTTGAGACAAATCTTTAAATTGCAAACTTTAATTTACTGTCAAAACTCACCCTCCACAAAATAGCAAGCATGACAACTGTTTTGGATACAAAGAAAATATTATGTAGTACTTACTGAGAAGGTGATAGTTGGAATCTCTTTCATACTTAAATGTAAGTCTGCCATAGCTGACATGATTCAGGTTTTTCAGCCACTCAAAGTAAGACACTGTTACACCACCAGCATTCAAATACAAATCCTGCAAATGAATGAGCAATCTGTCAGTCAGTTTTGCTACTCTTTTCACAGCTGCATAGTAACAGTCACAAAAACTTCAGGACTTATGTCATGAAAGGAAATAACGGTTATCATAATCGTATACATGCATTACTTATCGGCTAAAACAGGAAGCATTACACTCAGTTGTAGCTTTGAAATTGACATTTTATACAGAGAGAGGCCAGTATAATCCATTGCCAGCCAACCAGCACTACCAGGATCTGCATTACCTGACATCCAAGATTCCCTTATTTCAGTTCTGTCTTCCATAGGAAGAACACAGAGGAAATAAAGATGCAATTTGGCAAAGTCATAAGTTGAAAAGACAGAAACAAGTGTTAAGTTTAGTCTTTGGATCAAGACTCTGAACAGCATGGCAAGACCCCATGAACACTGAAAAGAGTTGTGTTGATTTTGGCATCCTCTATGTATTCCAGTCATTTTACAACAAAAACGGGAAGAAAGAGAGCATTTATTTAATTTCTACTTATTTCAGTTGCAGCTATGTTCTTATATAGGTAGTCTGATTTTTCTGCATTTTTTTCTTTAGTCAAAAAAGTAACTGCTTTCATTTCTACTTGTTCAGATGCCACATATTTTCTAGCTCTGTTGCAATAGTGAGAGCAACTGTTTAGGCTTTTGTCTCATATTCTTGGTCTATTCCTCATAAAAATTGCGGTTTTCTGGCAAATCACTAGTATTAAACTAAATAATGGCATGCATTTGAGTTTCAGACTTCCATAGACTTCAGATAATCCATGCTAACACAACTCTGTTATTCAGATAATCCATGCTAACACAACTCTGTTATTCTGGCAACTTTCTAAGTTTAGAAGAGTATTTAAATGTGTGTCTATTTTTGCACCCCCCCATTATTTTAGGCTTTGTACAGATTTTTTGCATTAAGAAGTTGAGGGGTATGCTACTGCTGTATATGTGCCTAAAGGTACTCTTATTGCTCATTTCTGCCTGGTCTGGTTCCATAGATTTGCAGCCTAAGGTACAAGTGAGGGCATTTTGATTTACTACAGCATCTGTGCACATACAGACATCTGCAGCTGTATTTATGCCTAAAATGCATCGGTCATCTCTGCCAGTCTTCTCCCAGATTTGTAGTCTGATTTGCAATAGTGGGAAGTATTGTTATTTACTGCAAGTTCTGTTTTATCTTCAGCTGTTCATGTCCTGAATTTCTTTATTAATTCTGCTAAACACTGCCTGATATAACGTGCACTTAAAAGTGCACTCTGCCTATTAACACTTGCTGTCACTGCCCCTGCATATACATGATACAATTTATCACTGCCCCCACCAGCCATTTTGCATTTTGTTACACAGCCTCTGTTCCTCCTTGCAGATTCCTTATATGGACACACAGCTGCTGGCTTCCCTGCCACTGTTTTAAGGATGGCTGTAATTCTAGCCCACCTGTGACCCAGGAATTTGAATCAAGACCCTGAACAGCATAGTAAATGCTGAAAACAGGTGCAATGCTGAGAATGTTAATGTAGATGAGAAACCCTTGTCCTGTGCAAGTAGGTCCACTCTGGAAGGTGGCCAGATGCATGACAAGGGAGAACCAATGTTGTCCAGGCCAAAAGGGAGTTATCACAAGTGCTTTTGGCGAGTCCTTTATTTTTAGCAAGACTGGTTATTAAAGCGAATAGGGGAAGGCAAAAAGAAGCATACCCTTCCATGGGAAGGGAAAGGCGTCCATTTTTCTGGATTCCTAATGCACAACTGCTGTAACTGTCTGTTGTGAACAGAGCAAACAGATCTACTTGGGAGTTCCCACAAGTGGAAACCCTTCTGAAGACCTTTGGGCGTAACAGCCATTTGTGAGGGTAGTGTACTGTCCTGGATCTGCTCAGCAAATCTGCAATTGGCTTCTGCTCTGATGGAATGCAGGCTGCCCAAATTACAGACTGGCAAGTCTACATGGGGCTAGGACCTTGTTCCTCCTTGTTTATAAACCACATATTACTGTGGTGTTCTGTGTTGGGACTAACAGTGGTCCTGGTGACCACAGCCAACACAGTGCTTTAATTGCCTTTATCAGGGCCATCAGTTTTTTGAGGTTTGTGTGGGTTTTTTTTTTTTTTTTGCCTGAAACGATGGTTCCACACATTTCCACACACCTTGAACTTTGATACAATACCTTGAGACACTGTCCCCAAGGCAAAATTCAAGGAGTCTGCTGTGACCAACTATGATGATAGGAGGTACTGCCATGCACAGCTAGCTGGAATTTTGTAAATAATTATGTCATTTGTGAATGCAAAACTGATTTATACAAGATTTGTGTGTGACAAATGTATTAGAACTGTATGTCATGTGTATATCAAACTGATTTGTACAGATGCTTGTATTGAAAATGTACTTGTAAAGTGATTGTGTTTGAAATGTATCCACAGTGTGCCCTACTGTAGAGAACAGCAATGTAAATGTACATGCACTATTGTAACTGTTTAAAATGTATGTGTTAACAGAGAAAACTGGAATTAACCTCAGTTCAGCAAACTTTGAAATATATCTGAAATTAAATCACTTTATGGACTGGGCCATAAAGATGTTATCTCATAGGTTTCAATGCAGCCAGACACAAAGTCTGGACCAGGAAGCTGTGTGTATTGCCTTTGGGGTGAACTAATTACTACTCTGGAAGCATGCAGGTATGAAATTGTTTTATGACTTCCAGTATTTGCCAGAGATCTGAGCAAAAGCCCTTGTGTGTGTATTTTTACAGGTAGGTGCTAAATCCTGCCAGCTTCCAGCAATGTGGGTTTGCATGGGAACTACAAGTCAGGTGACCAGAAGTGATGTCATTGCAAGCTATCCCAGAAGTAATATTTTAGATATTTTGAAAGCCTTTTAGTGAGACAGAGCATTCTGTATTCCGTCTTGCGCCTAACAAAAAGGACCATTAACCACATCATCAGCTTTGTTGTATTAAGTAGGAAATTCTCTTGTATTCAGTTAGGAATATAACTTAAGCTTAGTTTCTTTTTCTTCTTCGTCTGAGCCTGTCCTTCAATGTTATTTTAAATATTTCCTGTGATGCAGAACTGTCATTGTGAATATACTTAGTACTGTCTTGTTCTTTTATTTATTAAATAAATTAAAACTTTTTTATTGGAGCTGATCTTTGTAAAGATATTCAAGTTGAGAGAGTATTTGCATATATATTTGGTGACACTGTGGGCTACTCCTAATAGCCTTGCTCTTGGCCAAACTACAATTTGTATTAATATTAATTTCATGTAGTATATTGGGTACCCTTGTAAAGGCCTTAAAGTAGCTGGTGAGGGGTTCTGGTGTCAGTGATAACCACCTAATAGTCTGGGAAAAAGGAGGCATATCTAGTAAACCTGTGCCGGCCTTTCCCAAGTGCGTGTGCGCACACGTGCATGCAAGTCAAATCTCAGACTGAGTATCAACTACTTGGGCAGGGACACAAAGCACTGGTTGGACAGAGTGTTGGAGGACTTGGCTTGGAACCTTGGCTAAGGACAAAACTCTATAGCTGTGACAGTGGGAAGTCTTATTTCGGATCTGGAGAAAGAGGGCAAAACCAGCCCTGCACTGACTGTTTCCTGTGTACTCTTAAGGGAAACTGTGCTTGATTGTGATTGATGCAGAGAGCTGTATCTGGAGATGCTGTGGGTGTACCTATTATCCTCCCAGTGAACGTTCCCAACAGGTGCCAGTGGTGAGGACTGTGGCTCCTTGATTACTGGCCCAGAGGTGGTGGGGAGTCATACCAACTGTGTAGGACTTTGGGGGGGGTTCTGGGTTCTATTGGATGTGGTCGACCCTCCAGAGATGGTACATTTTGAAGAACTGCAGAAATGGAATACAGCAATACAGGGAGTAGCAGTGTTGGGCCCAGAAAGGATTTGAGGAACCATTAAATTTTCATGTGTTGTCTGGCTAAAGGGAAAACATGAGGATGGATATGTAACCAAGAATTCTGAGGAAATCCCTTGATTTACAGCTGGTCTGGTAAGCAAGATTTAGGAACTGCTGATGGTAGAAGGAAACTTTCTCTGGGGAGAAGTAGGTTACCATCAGTGATGCATCCCAAAAGCATCCTAAAAAGACTAACCTGTGAGACAGGATCAGGGAACACTAAGATTTATCCTGAAACCTACACAGTGGGAACAGATTCAAAGATAAGTGGAAGAATGCTAGAATGTCTTGGATGAAAGAAGCCAGAATGAGGCAATAATTTAGGTAGGGGTATATGAATTCCCTGAAGTCTGCAAAAGGCAATGACTGGAGTCAGACATTTTCTTTGGAGCGGTAGACAGAATATATGCCAACTATGTAAATTGAAAGTGCAACCCCAAAAGAATCTTAACACATATAATCTTTGTATATAGATGCGGACATATGAATCCTTTGAGGTGTAGACTGACCAAGCATGACTTGTCAGACGGTAGAAGAGAAAAAAGGGACTGCAAGTATAACATTTTGAACTTTGGAACTATGAGAAATGTATTTAGAACTGAGAGAGCCAACATTGGTCTCTGGGTGCTTTCTATTCAAGGATTTTTCTAGTACCCAAGAAGGAAAACTTTTCCTTGTTGAGAAAGGGGGGGGGGGGAGTGGACATGTTCTATTACACTCTGTGTTAACAATACTGTTTGAGGAAACAGTTTTAGTTCTGTGGGGGAAGAGGGATTCCCGAGTGTAAAGGAAGTGATGCCTACTGTATTTTGTAGCCATGAATGCAATGTTATCTATCCCCAGAGAGGCATGGGATGAGAAAGACTGCCCACCAGCTTAGAAGAATGGCAGAGGTAGGAAGGAGTGGAGGGGGATGAAGTCCAAAGGTAGTCATGCATTATTCATATGCAGGAAAGAGCCTTAAAAATCCATTCACTTTCTTTGTAGAGTCCCCTTGCCACTTTTTTCTAGTATCGCTTCTTTGGAGATTTTTGCTAAGCATGTTTGAAGGGCTTCCAAAAGAAAGGGCCAGGACTGGAAGGGTAACTTCTATAATATCTTCGGACAGGGGAAAGAAAGAGTTGTTTTACCTCTGCATTAATTTTTCTTTCCTATAACTTTTTAGCCCTTCAGACGAGTAATTCCCAAAAAGCAAATCTTTCTCTAAGGAGGGATTTAAAATCTGGGTTCTAAAAAATCATCATTAATCCTCCTTTTCCCATTCGTAAATAGGGTTGGGGTGTCACATCAATATCAGTCAATGTGACCAACTCATTTTGAGCCAGTGTTTACACCTCCAAGGGGCTAGACCTAATGCTGATCTTCAGGAAAATTTTGAAGTCTGACCAGGCATTCCTGCGCATCACAGACCCTGTGGATGCAGTGTGAGAAAGCATCCACTTGAATCATATGTGCATTGTATTGAGTATTTTATAACCTGAGAGGCAGACCAGACCATGTTTAACAGGCTGGGTTTAATGTCAAAATTAAGAAGGTTGGTTAAAAGACACATTGCATGTCAGCAAAACTAGAAAGCATTTACCTCTGCCATATGCTTCTGGCAGTCAATTACTCAAGCTAATATAGAAGAGGCATAGCCCTTCTTTCCAAATCTGTCAAAGACCCCACTACATTTTTTATTGGTGACATAACTTAAGAATCCAGGGATTTAGAGTCACTGGCCGCATCAGTAGAGATCACAGCCTAGTCAGCAACAAGGTTTCTAAAAAGAAACTGCCTGGTGTCTTGCAAGATCTGTCAGGTTTTCTAGGTGCAGGGGGTTGTGAATCCAAAGCAGCAGCAATAGAATTAGATGCATCATCCAAAGCGCACAGTACTGAAAGGATAGCTACTGCTTTGG